>NW_028188092.1:712200-738194 GCF_964204655.1 Triturus cristatus | reverse complement strand
AGCTCTTAAACAGTTATGATGTAGTGTGTGCACCACCGGATCTGCAGAACTAGCGATACTCGATAGTAGGTACCATATGCACACTCTCTTTGTGTGTGGGAGACCATCACTGTTCTAGTGTGAGGGAGACCATCACTCTTCTAGTGTGTGGGAGACCATCACTCTTCTAGTGTGAGGGAGACCATCACTCTTCTAGTGTGAGGGAGACCATCACTCTTCTAGTGTGTGGGAGACCATCACCCTTCTAGTGTGTGGGAGACCATCACCCTTCTAGTGTGTGGGAGACCATCACTCTTCTAGTGTGTGGGAGACCATCACTCTTCTAGTGTGTGGGAGACCATCACCCTTCTAGTGTGTGGGAGACCATCACTCTTCTAGTGTGTGGGAGACAATCACCCTTCTAGTGTGTGGGAGACCATCACCCTTCTAGTGTGTGGGAGACAATCACTCTTCTAGTGTGTGGGAGACAATCACCCTTCTAGTGTGTGGGAGACCATCACCCTTCTAGTGTGTGGGAGACAATCACTCTTCTAGTGTGTGGGAGACCATCACCCTTCTAGTGTGTGGGAGACCATCACTCTTCTAGTGTGTGGGAGACCATCACCCTTCTAGTGTGTGGGAGACCATCACTCTTCTAGTGTGTGGGAGACAATCACCCTTCTAGTGTGTGGGAGACCATCACCCTTCTAGTGTGTGGGAGACAATCACTCTTCTAGTGTGTGGGAGACCATCACCCTTCTAGTGTGTGGGAGACCATCACTCTTCTAGTGTGTGGGAGACCATCACCCTTCTAGTGTGTGGGAGACCATCGCTCTTCTAGTGTATGGGAGACCATCACTCTTCTAGTGTGTGGGAGACCATCACTCTTCTAGTGTGTGGGAGACCATCACCCTTCTAGTGTGTGGGAGACCATCACTCTTCTAGTGTGTGGGAGACAATCACCCTTCTAGTGTGTGGGAGACCATCACTCTTCTAGTGTGTGGGAGACCATCACTCTTCTAGTGTGTGGGAGACCATCACCCTTCTAGTGTGTGGGAGACCATCACTCTTCTAGTGTGTGGGGGACCATCACCCTTCTAGTGTGTGGGAGACCATCACTCTTCTAGTGTGTGGGAGACCATCACTCTTCTAGTGTGTGGGAGACAATCACTCTTCTAGTGTGTGGGAGACCATCACCCTTCTAGTGTGTGGGAGACAATCACTCTTCTAGTGTGTGGGAGACCATCACCCTTCTAGTGTGTGGGAGACCATCACTCTTCTAGTGTGTGGGAGACCATCACCCTTCTAGTGTGTGGGAGACCATCACTCTTCTAGTGTGTGGGGGACCATCACCCTTCTAGTGTGTGGGAGACCATCACTCTTCTAGTGTGTGGGAGACCATCACTCTTCTAGTGTGTGGGAGACAATCACTCTTCTAGTGTGTGGGAGACAATCACCCTTGTAGTGTGTGGGAGACCATCACTCTTCTAGTGTGTGGGAGACCATCACTCTTCTAGTGTGTGGGAGACCATCACTCTTCTAGTGTGTGGGAGACCATCACCCTTCTAGTGTGTGGGAGACCATCACCCTTCTAGTGTGGGAGACCATCACCCTTCTAGTGTGTGGGAGACCATCACCCTTCTAGTGTGTGGGAGACCATCACCCTTCTAGTGTGGGAGACCATCACCCTTCTAGTGTGTGGGAGACCATCACTCTTCTAGTGTGTGGGAGACCATCACTCTTCTAGTGTATGGGAGACCATCACTCTTCTAGTGTGTGGGAGACCATCACCCTTCTAGTGTGTGGGAGACCATCACCCTTCTAGTGTGTGGGAGACCATCACCCTTCTAGTGTGTGGGAGACCATCACCCTTCTAGTGTGGGAGACCATCACCCTTCTAGTGTGTGGGAGACCATCACTCTTCTAGTGTGTGGGAGAAGACAATCACTCTTCTAGTGTGTGGGAGACCATCACTCTTCTAGTGTGTGGGAGAAGACAATCACTCTTCTAGTGTGTGGGAGACCATCACTCTTCTAGTGTGGCATTCAAAAACACTTGAATTATCACTTCAATGAGTACATATTAATTTTTGGAACTAAATGTTCTCTGGTGTTGATATCCTGCCTGAACAGAATGATCTAACATTTGGGAATAAATATACAGGCCAGAAGCCCGGCACTAGAAGCGAAGATGGCAAAGATCGCCACGGCCACCATGTTGCGGCCCTTAGTGCTGAGGTAGGCAGGAATGAAGGAGACCCAGACACTGCAGAACACCAGCATGCTGAATGTGATGAGCTTGGCCTCGTTGAATCTGTCAGGGAGGTTCCTGGCGAGAAAAGCCACTGTGGAGCTGGCAAAGGCCAACAGTCCCATGTAACCAATCACACTGTAGAAGGCAGTGGCAGAGCCCTGGTCACACTGCAGGATTACCTTCCCAGTCTCAGACTGTGTGTCAGTGCCAGGGTGAGGTGGAGAGGTGAGCAGCCAAGACAGACAGATTGTCACTTCTCCTAGTGTGGACATGAGGACAATAGAGCCGGACACCCGTGATCCCAGCCATCTGCTTAATCTGCTCCCAGGCCTGGTGGCATTAAAGGCAATGACAACAGTGATGGTTTTTGCTAAAACACAAGACACAGCAACAGTAAAAATAATCCCAAATGCAGCTAGTTGGATCGGACAGGTCCATGTCCCGGGACGTCCTATAAATAGGAGGGAGCAGAGAAAGGCCAACATTAGGGCTGTGAGGAGTGCGTAGCTGAGATCTCGGTTATTGGCCTTGACTATTGGTGTGTCTTGGTGTCTAATAAAGATTCCCAGCACTGCAGCTGTGGCTACAGAGAAGGATACAGCTGTGAAGACCAAAGTCTCACCAAGGATATCATTGTATGAGAGGAAAGCAATGGTTTTGGGGATGCAGCCGTCCCTCCAGACATTGGGCCACTTGTCCTCAGGGCACTTCTGGCAGTTTTCCACATCTGAAATGAAGGAGATATTTTTAAAAAAAAGAAGCTATGAATGTTCCATCAATGCTATATGCAGCATTATGTCCATAAGTTTGTTAATGAAATCCTGATATTCAAATAAAAATCATATAAAAGAGGTTTGTTCATTATATCACATGTTCACATAAAGGTAGGTTGTCCCAATACCCTATGACCTTTAACCCCCGACTGCAGCCACAGACCCACATCCATGCATTGGCCCTCTCCCTTGCTCATTGTTTACCAACAATATATTCATAAATGGTAATCAATCCCTAAACATGCTCCTCCCATCCACATTGCAATACAATATATTGTTATCAAGGAGTTCTTGCGACTTCATAAATCATGAGCGTAGGAGGCTGGCTGGTATAGGGTGCTCACTTATTCAAGTGTCGCACCCTGCACCAATCCGGACGACCCTTAGCTCTCTAAGTGGTAGCGGTGGAGAGCAGCCTTCAGGCTTAGTCCAGGAGGAGTGTAAAGCAGCTTGTTTGACCAGTATCTAATCTTATAGTGCAGACAAAGCGAAAAAGAACTGCATAGTGTAGTTATAAAAATAGTTATTTATTACAGACACTCACTAACCCAATGCAATATCTCCTGCCCGGTGATATAAATACAATACACACAATACTTTGATAATAGAACAGGTAAGTAGCACGAAAATACATTGGCTCCAGGGGGAGGCCAAACCATATACTAAAATAGTGGAATGCGACTAACGACCGAAGTCGAGAGTAGACCCAAAAGACTTAGAAGTGTTGGGGAGGGCGGCATGGCCGGGCGCCAACCAAGATGGCCACGGAGTAGCTTAGCTCCTGTGAGCCTACTGCCCGAGACCCACTATGCACAGTACAATCCGCCATCCTATTGATCGTAGCTCCCATGCAGAGCAGGGGGGAGTGCACGGCAGCCAAGAACAGAATGAACCTGCTCCTTCCGACCAAACACTAGCGCCCTGCTGGCACGACAAAACAAGTGCTGGTCCATAGTCATAAGGAAAAACCAAAGGAAATGATGGACGGAGTGTTGAACATTGCAAGCAGTCACCCCCAGTCAACTGATCTGGGTTTGATCCATCACCGTTCTTTAGCCCACTCTGCCACCCCAGTTCAGACATAGCCATATGCAAATCAGTCTGACCCTGTGCTTGCAATGTTCAACACTCCGTTCATCATTTCCTTTGGTTTTTGCTTTGTTCGCCATAAGTTGGCAGGGTATGCTCAGACGTGAGTCCCTTGCTCACTTTGCCACTGGATTCAAGCAGGCCTGGCTGAAATGCCAGAAACCGGTCCTAGGAAGCTTGTTTCCGGTCCAGGGAAGGCATGGCTTGGCAGTTCGGGCTGGACTGATCCCATGAGGCACAGGGTCAGACTGTTTTTATTGATCTGTTTGTACTGTTGGCATTATGGGCCTTTACATATTAATAACTCAGTCTTGGTAATTATAGGTGGACCCCTAACAAATTGGTGGCATAGATGACCCTTTCCCAAATTGTTCGCTTTTCGCTACACCTGCTCTTAGTTTCTTCATTGTTTTCATTTAGAAATGTGTGCCTTGCCCACAATATTAAAAATGTCATTGTTTGCACCATTTTGACATTTCTAACAGCCCGAAATACAGATACAAATCTGTTTATTTATGTGTGCCGGGGGGGCAGAGCCCAGCATAGAAGGAGTTATTTGTGTGTGATGTCTGGGCTCACCACGGTTTGTATAAAATAGAACCGGTGAGTCTGGGGGCTCGGTAATTGGCATCCGATACCACAGTGCTTGAAGTGAAAAAAATAAAAGTGCAGGCACTCTGTAACAGAGTCCCTGCTTGTTTCTGAGAAGTGCCGATACTCTCCAATTAAAGCACCCATACCAGTGCTTAATTTGTAAAATATGAAGTCCAGGTGCTCAAATGTTTGTCGAAGGCCACACCCACTTCCTCCACTAGCTCCACCCACTTTGACTTCACCCACATCCACAACTGGCACTGCTAAAAGTCAGATGTAATAGCCTACGCCTTCTGATAACTGTACAGTAATTTAGAGGTAAAACTATTGATCTGTTCTGATAGCGCTGCATGGATTCTCAGCCAAATTAATTGGAAAATCTGCAACCCCTCCTCCTTCATTACTTTGGATCTGCAGCCGCTGGTCCATGCCCTGGTCACATCCAGTTCCCTGCCTAACTATGCCTACAACTTCCCAGACTGTGCCACTGGGTGATTTCCAAAGAGACCCACCTTCACGTGGATAAAATAATTATTAAAACATGTGAAAAACAAATATCTGGAGGTGGGGGCTTGAGCCTTAATGAAAATGGTAAGATATCCATTTACCACGTCACCAAACTAGTAACAGGCTTTATGTCCTTTAGGGTATTGATACTGCACGCCTTGCTGCACAATGTGCGCAATGACAACTCTTGTGCCCCCTCCCCCCCCCCAGTCCCACAGCACCACAGACATCAAGTATCTGGTCACCACATTACTGCCACACTCTGCTAACTCTGATCAAGCTGTAAACAAGTGAGCAAATATCGCCTCGAGGTACATGTGTATGAGGTGACATTTCAAATAGGGGTGGGCGGAATTTGCGGAATTAACCTTCGCAAATTATCGCGAGAATGTTTAAAATTATCGCAAACAAGCAGAAATATCGCGAAGATGTGGAAGTTTTTTTCCGGCATGTTCGCGAGATTTTCTGCATGGTTGCGGGTCGCCAACTTACCCATGTGGTTGCTTGCGGGCGCGGCCATCTTGTTTTGAGTTGTTCTCGCGGTGCATGATCGCGAGAAGAAAGACGTGATCGCGCGACGCATGACGTCACTGCGGGCGCGAACTGTCGCGAGACAGCGCAAATGGCTAAAAACAATACAACATCTCATGGAGAACGCGACCGGATCAAGAAAACTTGTCGGCGAACGCAGGGATTCAGGTAAGGCGATCGCGCGCGCGCAAGAATGTATCATTTTACAGCGCGAGCAAGAAACAAATTATCGCCAAGCTGCGGAAACCGGAATTTTTGACATTTTCGCGCTCTTCGCGGAACGCAAAAATGTCAAATTATCGCAATTTCCGCGAACGGAACGAAATTTTTGCCCAGGCCTAATTTCAAACACAAGAAACCAGTTGAGGGATTCAGCGCTTCGCGGGCGTAACTCATCATGATACAGTCGGTGATCTTAGGAACTGGCATTCCATGAATTGGGCCATCGCCCCTCACGCCTAAGATTAGGGAATCCACATCAGACTAAATTGTTTGATTTACAGAATGCACAGCTTCTTGGAAATGCAATTATTCTGAGAGTGAATAAGCATTGTTTTTAGTTATTTATAAATACATCATTGAGCAACGTGAACATATTTCCAAGGCATCAATGTTGCATCCATGGACAGAACAAGTAATCCGGCAATCACTGCAAAGGGTCAGACACAGAGCGAGGTGCAGGTGCTAGACTGTACAGATTCATACTTGGTATATGACTGAGAATATTGGCGTGCCGCTACCTTACTGTTGTAACAGTGCAGTCACAGTGTGTCAATTAAAAATTAAGTTCCCGGTCGGTTCGGGCCGGGCGGCCCGGGCCGGGGCACACACACTGACTGACTCAGTCAGTGCCAGTGCACAGCCTGCAGCCTGACTTAGGCTGCTGCGCAGCTTTATTTTAACTGAATCTTGCAACCCACCACAGGATGACGAAGATAAAAGACACTTGGAGCAGCTCCTGTCTGGGGTGGGTGGGCTGAACTCAGTCCCTCTCTGTACTAGTGCAGGGCGCTCATGTACAGCAGAAGAAAGAGGCTTTCTATTGACCTCAAGGGTGTTACTTTGCTATGTTTAGTTAAATATGTGCCTGCATTTGAAAAACATCATTGGATGCCAGTGCTTTAAATGGCAGGGTGAAAAAGAAGCAATGAGAAAAGAGAGGGGTGGGGGAGGTAGGATTGAGACATGCTTGATTAAAGGGGTACTATAGAGAAAGAGGGAAGGTAGGAAGAAAGCGCGGTGCGGGCAGATTGGGGGCATTTAAGTATTCATGTTAATTGCAGCCCCTTCACGAGCTGTGATTAATATGAATACTTAAACAAAAGCCCCCAATCTGCCCCCACCGCGCTTTACTAACTAAAGAGCACAGAAAGTTTAAAAACACAGCGTGTACTTTCAGAAAGGACACGCTGTGTTTTTAAACTTACTGTAGACTTTAGTTAGTAAAGCGCGGAGGGTGGGCAGATTGGGGGCTTTTGTTTAAGTATTCATGTAATTTTGTAAATCACAGCTCGTGAAGGGGCTGTGATTAACATGAATACTTAAACAAAAGCACACAATCTATCTTGCACCAGCAAGTGCCAACAGCCCCAAGCCCACAAGCCTTACCTGCACTCCCGACTCTGCCGATGTAACCCCGCATCCAGGACGTGCCAGTTTTTCACGCCGCTCGCTTTTGTAAAGCAGCGGCGAGACTCTCTCGTGGGATGTCCTGTGTGTGCGCGCGCTCCACACACAGCAGTGCACACTCACTGTAAGAGAGGGGCGTGCTCACGCGCACCTTAAAGGGAACAGTGGTGGCGGCCCTGCCCAGTTTGCGAGCCGCGCCAGCAAGCTCCCCATAGAGATCCTGAAACTCCCCCTGGCGGCAACCTTGGCTGGAAGTGAGAGGGATGCGGCTCGATACGGAGTCCGGTGCCAAAGAGGTGTGCTGCCCCCCGGCTGCAGGAGGACATGCAGCCGAAGTGGATTAAAGAAGAGGGCCAGCACGGCCACAACAGGGCCGCAGCAGCAACTGAGTCCGAGCAGGCTGAATGTTGAGGCATACTCCGGGCCTTTGAATAGTGAACGAGGAGAGTCGGGGCCAGACCAACGAGGCTGATGGAGCACCTATACCACGCAGGGGGACCCAGTCAAAGGCCTTCCACAGAGAGGCCACACCAGTAGATCCCAAAGGGCAGGAACACGAGAGGGCCTGAGAGGAAGAGCCCAATACAGGTACATGAGGGGCCACGACTAAAATGGTGTTCCTGGGATCCCCCGTCCCTCTCCTTCGCCCATTTCAGTTCAGGGGAGAGGAGGGAGGGCCAGTCCGGCTGGTAGAAAGAGGGGAGAGTCAGAGCCAGACCTTGAGGGAGACCTCCACGTCCGCATAGGATGACTCTATGGCACCATCAAGCAACTAATGCATCAGAGAAGCCAGACAAGATGCAACAAAGCTCATTGGGGTGCACCCAGCGCGTGTGCGGGTCCCAATCGGGAACACAGTCATACGAGCTCCCAGAACCTGTGCAGACACAGGCATGAGAAGATCCCCCAGACACCCCGAGTCGACTTTCCGGAGTATCGTAGCCCGGCGGGCATCCAGTAAAACCACAGCCCTTTAGCCACTCTGCGGGGCCTGTCGGCCAAGAGACCAAGGGAGGAGACAGAAAACACGGAGGTGAGATGGATGGAAAGCGCACTGATCCTAATGAGATGGTGAAACCAAGGCGACAGGGACCTCAGCAAACCAACAAAAAGAACAAATGCACAGTCTCCAGACCGCACCTGGAAGAGGCAGGCCCCTGGAGCCCTCTCTTGGGGCAATCGTGGCGGCTATGCAAGACCTCAAGACCTCTCTGGAACCCAAAATTGATGCAGTCACAATCAACTTGGGGCTTCTAAGGGCGGACTTCCAGAAGATGTCAGACAAGGTTAAAACAGCAGAATCCACCTCCAAGTTCATGGAAGAACAGGCACTCAAGCTATCTAAACGGTAAGAAATACTTGGAGCAAGGGTCGAAGATCAGGAAGGAAGGTTGAAACGTAACAACATACGTATAGTGTAGGCACCGGAGGGAGTGGAGGCTCAGAGCATGGACCTATTCGTAGGAGATTTGAATATGACACAACTCCACCCCAAACATCTATCGAAACTGTTCTTGGTGGAGAGGACATATAGGACCCCGATCCACAACCTAGACTGGGGACCCAGCCGTGCACTGTCATAGCCAGGATCTTTAATCATAGAGAATGCGACGTGATCCTGCAGGCAGCCCGTGTGGAGGGAGACTTAAGTATGAAAACGCCACAGTCTGCTTCTTACCAGATTTTCCCCTACAAGTCCAGAAGCAGAGAAAGAGCTTTGAAGAGGTCAAGAGAGTGGTCAGTGAAAAAGCCTTGAAAAAAATGATGCTATTCCTGGCCAAATTGCGAGTCCTTGCGGTTGGGAAGTCTTGGTTCTTCCGTTTGCCAATAGAAGTTTGTGACTGGTTAGACGGGTGGCGCACACAGAGACACTGAGGTCAAAAGGGACTAAACAGAGTAACCCCCATAACGGCCGCAGGGTAGACTGATGATCAAAGAAACAAAGAATTGGCCTCTGCCCATTCTAAACCCAGAGAGTACAGGAGAACCAATGCCCCGCCCCCAACAAATCGTGGTCAAGTTTGTGCAGCTGACGACAGGCTTGAGGCTTAGCCATAACCGGACCCGTGGACTTGCGAAAGACTCGGGGAAGGAGACGTAGGAGACGTTTAAGAGCGAAATGTTCTTCCTGCACTGGCCTGGCTCTCTGGACTGAACACACAGGGGAAGGAGGCACAACCACAGAAGTCATGCGATGGTGGGGTAGGAACTCTCCTGGACAACGGAATGTTGGCAGGCGATCGGGCTCATGGGGCAGATAAGGTGGGTAGGCAAACCCCCTTCCGATAGTTAATTTTCAGTTGAGGGCGATAAGCGCTCTGCAAGTTGGGGTGGTGGGCAGTTCTAGTCCCACGGTGCAGGGTAGCAGGGAGGGGGGAGTTGAGAGAAAAGGTACATTTTGCATAGTGTTAGCAGTAGATACAGGGAACACAGTGAGCCAAGTGGAACTGCATGCCGCAGGCAGGGGATACGAGTTGATACGAGAAAGTGAGAGCCAGACCATCCATAAAGCAGAACCTAAGCCAACCCACAATGGGGACACATAACCAGACTGCACTTAAGATTATGTCCTGGAACGTCAATGGGATCAAGTGCACACTAGTGTTGCAATACATAAAACGACACAGCAAACAGACTGTCGGGAGTTATATCGTCAGTGATCCACCCTGATCAATCCGGCTTCATGCCGAGGTGGAACACCACCAGAAGTTGCAAAGCCTATATGGGGTATGTGAGAAGTTGGCCTGATATATGCTGTCCACTAGTTCTAGTGGGCACCTTGTATCAGTCCAAACAACTCCCTTATGGTGATAGGTTAAAGACAACCTTTATTGAAAGCTATCCTAGTGGTAGCTATTGAGAGCAGCCTTCAGGCTAAGTCTTGATGGAATGTAAAGCAGCTTGTTTTACCAGTCTATAATCTCTTAAATGATCAAAGGAAAGGACAACCATACCAGGTATATATTCAAAATATATGTATTTAAGATAAAACAGACCCCTCTAGTCTCTTTATGAGACTGGAGTGCGAAGTACTTAATTTACATGTGAGTAAGCATCAGTGATAGCACAAATACACGTTTGGGCCCTAGGGGAGTACCAAACCACATACCAAAAAAGGGTTATAAGAACCACGACTGGAATAGACACAAGGCCTATAGCCTGTAGAATCGCTGGGACCCAAAGGAACCACCCAAGGTAGTGACACAGGGGACCCACGGGGACTGTATGCAGTGTGTAAACACTACCGCGGGTTCTCGTTATCGTCTATGGGCAATGTCGCGGTTGGAAATTTAAGGATTAGGAACACTTCTAATCGAGTCAGGACCAAATCCCTTTGGACTTAAGAAGTTCTAGGGCTAGCACCCACGTGAGCACCGGAGTACTCAAGTTACCTCACCCAAGGAAGCCGGGTGCATAGGTGTCTTTTGGTGTCGGGTCGCGTCGTCGATTTCAATGGAAGCCTGCAAAGAACTGCTGCTGCCGTGAGGAGGAGAAGTGTCCGAGGAGATTCAAGCCTGGATCTAGGAAGGAAGGAACCTGAAAGCAGAGGGGACAGAGTCTGGGTCACTTTCCAGTGACCGAGGGCAGGATGGACTAATGCCCACAGATGTCGGGTGCTTCAGGTGAGTTGACAGGTGTCTTGACTCTTCAGCCACGAGGTCCAGGAGGTGTCGACGAAGTCCACGAGCCGGATTCGAGCTGTCCCACGAAGTCTGTCGAGTGCTGCGGTGTCGGCGACCAGATTGGACCCAACAAGCCTTGGCAACGGCAAGTCACTGGAATTCAGAGAAAGGACTGCGGTGCAGACCAGAAAGGTCTGAGGGACTCACCCTGCGAGCGTAAGTCAGGGCACATCTGGAGCAACCAGGAAAGCCCAAGAAGAAGAGGAGTTGCCTTCGTGGAGACCTGCTAGCCAACGGGCTAGTGATCGCGAAGTGGTCACACTTGAAACGGGCCCATGGATCACTCGTGGAGTGGAGGCCCACAATCTTCGGTGCAGGAGATGCTCAAGGCTGGGCCTACTTAGAGCCCAAAGCACAACTTTGAGGAGGACCAGGAAGATCGTGTTGCTGCAAAAGTTCACAGTGTGTCCAGGGGTCACGGTTCCACGTCACCCACGGTAGCCACGGGCCTCAGCATTGCTGTGGACTCAGGGTAGCCTCAGGGAAGTCTGGAAATCCACCTCTGGTGATGCAAAGACTTTGGCGTCCGGCGGGAGCTTCAGCGATGCAGACCGGTCAGTTGCTTCTTTGGTGCCTGCCAAGCAGGGGAGTCATTCCTTGACCCCAAGGGAGATTTCTTCAGTCTTCTAGTCTTCTAGTCGGGATAGAACGTCGAAGGTCCAGGATGTACATAGCAGAGTTTCGTCCAGGGTAATCTAAAGTCCTAGGGACTGGATTCTTATACGTATAGTAAGTTTAGGGGATGGACTAACTCTAAGGCCCCACCTATGGGTGGGCTTGGAAAGAGGGGTGGTTACACCCATTTCCTTTGTCCAGTTTCGCGCCAGAGATGGGGCAGGTAGCCCCTGCAACCGGTTTGAACTGGACTATCACAGGGACACCAAATGTGCCCCCAGTGCAGGACTTCAAAGCACCAGAGAGTGCTCCCGCCCAGCCCCAATACACATCTGCCTGTCTGGGAAAGTGGTTACACCCCCCTTCGACAGGAAACCTATTATCCAGGCCTCCCCTGCTGGAGTTTCGGTCAGCAGCAGGAGGCCAGACCCGTGTCTGTGGCAGAGGCGCCCATTTTGTGATGCCAGGGCTCAGGAAAGTCCTACCGGGTTTGACCAGTGTGAACATGTCTTTCCCACTAGAAGGGTGGAATGCTACCCCCGCCACCAGAACTGGCAGGGGGGGGTAGTATTCCAAAGCGGTTGACACCAAATACGGCATGTTTTGATGCTGCCATTCCAAAGTTAGCATTTACCGCGAGGTTATAATGCACTTAAAAGTATATGGTATGGCTGTATCACAGACCAGCAATAAGGAAGTATTTCCAAAAGCTGCAGAGGGGCTCGGCTCATGCTTGGGCATCCTCTCTCACAAAACCAAGCACTCTGCCTTCCGGATTGTCAAGGCCTACCATAGGAGTGACTTATAGGTTTATATGGGTCTGTATATATAGATGGATATAGGTAGCACACCCTTGCCCAGGCTGTAGTAGCAGACCTGTGGTGTCATTTTGGAGTGCTTCCCAGGGGTGGCATAATACATGCTGCAGCCCCTGGTAGGCCTCTGAGGTACCTATGCCCTAGGTACATAGTATACCATATACTAGAGGCTTATAAGGCACTCCAGAATCCAATTAGATATGTACCTAATGTACATGGAAACCATTTTACAGAGAAAGCAGATAGACTGTGGCCGTGAATAGCAGGATCCCAGTCCAACCAAGTCATAAACCAGCAAAACACCAGGAAAAAAGTGGGGGCAACCATATAGTCAGATTCCACCTTCCTACAGGGTACTACATCAAGCAGAGAAACAGGGTACAGAGGGCACAGCTATCCTCTCTTTGGGCGCAAGAATGGCATTCAATAGCGTTGAATGGAATTATATATCCGCAGTCTTGCCCTGATTTGGATTTGCTCCTAATTTCTTCTCCTGGGTCCGTCTGCTATACAACGAACCACTAGCCAAAGTACGGGTAAACGGCTCCACCTCTCGAGCATTGAAGTTGGGCAGGGGCACTCGACCAGGATGCCCTCTGTCGCCAATGATCTTCGCATTAGCATTGAAGCCCTTGATGGCCTGGGTCCATGGAGATCCCTTGATCTGCTGAATTATGGTTGTGGGAGGAAAGAAATATCACTCTACGGAGATGACATCCTGCTTTATGTGACTAGGCCCCGCTTCTCGATGCCGATAATCCTCCATATCTTTGACTTTTTGGGAGCTACGAAAGGATATCAAATTAACAGGGATAAGTTCCTGATTTTACCGCTCTCAACGGTAGAGCTGTCCCTGCCTCACAGATGCCCAGCCCCAGTGGAGAGTAAGGGATTCAAGTCCATTTAACTAGAAGTGAGAAAGCCTTTTTAGACCATAATTTACTTCCCCAATTAGATCGCTTCCAGGCAGACGCGGACCGTTCTCTACCCCTATCTCTAATGGGAAGAGCTGCGCTCTTCAAAATGATGACCCTCCCGAACATGCTCTGCATACTTTAAAATACCACGTACAAAGTTCCAGACACTTACTTTTGTGAAATTAACAATACACTGAGGTCACTTTTATGGGACGAAGGCGTGGCACGAATCTCCTTAGTGAAACTACAGTGGGGAGTCTTCGATGGAGGTTTAGCGGTCCCGGACCTAAGAGTTTACTACTGGACGTCCCAGTTAGTAGTGGTGAACAACTATGTGTTTAGAGGGAGAAACGATCCAGCATACAGAGCCGACCACCAGGCCGTGGGTGGAGGGGGCAATCTGGCACTTCTCTACGGGGGGCAAAGAAAGGATCTCTCCCGTTCCATACCCAGACAGTACTGCAGTCTTGGGAGGCAACCAACCAACATCTGGGGTGGGAAGACAAATTAACGGCAGAAACCCCACCGTGAGATAGCGAAGCTTGGGAGAGGTGAAGAAATTGCGTAACCACACACAATGGCACACAATTGGAATAGACAAACTGGGAGATGTTTGAAGACGGGGCACATTGCTGTCATTCGAGGAGCTGCAGTCTCAGTACAACCTAGGCCAAGGGGAGATATTTCGATACATGCAATTGCGACATGCATTAAAATGCCACATGCCTGAGGGGGAACAAATTCCGGATCATTCCCCTTTGGAGGACCAACTGCTTTTAGACCCTATGCCCATAGAGGCAGTTTCGCGAACCTACAAAACGATAATGAACAATTCCCCAGACATCTTTGTCCGGCTGAGAGAGACCTGGACAGTAGACCTCGGCCCTCTAGAAGATGACCAATGGATCGAGGCTTTGCAAAGTCCAAGAAAGATAGCCATACGTGCACAATTTCGCCTTATACACCTCCATTTCCTGCACTGTTATATTCCATAGATGTACCCCAATATAAGCGCAGGTAATATCCTAACCCTTCACCTATATTCTTCCCTACATTACATACATAGTGGTTCTTAGGGATTGACCTTTTACCTAGATACGACACTGCACACAGAACACAGTATTTTCCTTGGATAAGGCCTCCTACATTATGCATGAAGATTCTTTGAAACTCAGCAGGACTACCATCTCCTGTATAATAGCTATGTATAAAGTTAATTCCTGGCGTCATCCTAAATTCCACAAGTGGTGCAGCAAGGTAGAACCCCCGGGGAGAGCTTTGGGTATATAAACATCACATCTTGCTGAGACAAGCAGAGGAGATCAGGATTTCCCTGCCGACACACACTGATGCAAGACGCTAAGGTTCCCGAATGCAGATATTCAAGCTCGCAGTGGTTTAAACATCCCTTGCGGGGTGTCCAACTCGCAAGCAAGACGGGGTCCCACAGTCTCTCACTTCGGGTAATGGGGTTGACTTTATCCTACAGGGATTCTTGGCTCTACACTTACATACATGATAGGTACACGTAGGTACATCTACTTCGGGTAGCATCGTCGGAGTGGAAGCTCCTGACTGCAGAAACTGTGTAAGGGAGAGTTGAACAAGAACTGGCCGCTCAAGCGACTAAGGAATTGGAGAAAGAGAGATGACCGAGAGTCAACAATCAGCATCACCTGCAGCATTCAATGATGGAAATGCAATTTGAATACACAAGATGGTAAATCGCAAAGAGCGACTCATCGGTGCAGACTACGCCAAATGACAAAGAGCAGATAACCCATCTACAGAGGATGCAGCGAGGATACTTTGAGGATGCAGTGAGAATGCTTTGGGGATGCAGCGAGGATGCTTTGAGGATGCAGAGAGGATGCTTTGAGGATGCAGCGAGGATGCTTTGAGGATGCAGTGAGGATGCTTTGAGGATGCAGCGAGGATGCTTTGAGGATGCAGCGAGGATGCTTTGAGGATGCAGGGAGGATGCTTTGAGTATGCAGTGAGGATGCTTTGTGGATGCTGTAAGGATGCAGCGAGGATGTTTTGTGGATGCAGCGAGGATGCTTTGAGGATGCAGTGAGGATGCTTTGAGGATGCAGCGAGGATGCTTTGCGGATGCAGCGAGAATGCTTTGAGGATGCTTTGAGGATGCTTTGAGGATGCAGGGAGGATGCTTTGAGGATGCAGCGAGGATGCTTTGTGGATGCAGCGAGGATGTTTTGTGGATGCTTTGAGGATGCTTTGAGGATGCGGCGAGGATGCGGCGAGGATGCTTTGAGGATGTAGTGAGGATTCAGTGAGGATGCGGCGAGGATGCGGCGAGGGTGCGGCGAGGATGCAGTGAGGATGCAGCGAGGATGCTTTGAGGATGCAGCGAGGATGCTTTGAGGATGCAGCAAGGATGCTTTGAGGATGCAGCGAGGATGCTTTGAGGATGCAGTGAGGATGCTTTGAGGATGCTTTGAGGATGCAGTGAGGATGCTTTGAGGATGCAGTGAGAATGTTTTGAGGATGCAGTGAGGATACTTTGAGGATGCAGTGAGGATGCTTTGAGGATGCAGCGAGGATGCTTTGTGGATGGAGTGAGGATACTTTGAGGATGCAGTGAGAATGCTTATAGGATGCAGTGAGGATGCTTTGAGGATGCAGTGAGGATGCTTTGAGGATGCAGTGAGGATGCTTTGAGGATGCAGTGAGAATGTTTTGAGGAAGCAGTGAGGATACTTTGAGGATGCAGTGAGGATGCTTTGTGGATGGAGTGAGGACACTTTGAGGATGCAGTGAGAATGCTTATAGGATGCAGTGAGGATGCTTTGAGGATGCAGTGAGAATGTTTTGAGGAAGCAGTGAGGATACTTTGAGGATGCAGTGAGAATGCTTATAGGATGCAGTGAGGATGCTTTGAGGATGCAGTGAGGATGCTTTGAGGATGCTTTGAGGATGCGGTGAGGATGCAGTGAGGATGCGGTGAGGATGCTTTGAGGATGCTTTGAGGATGCTTTGAGGATGCAGCGAGGATGCTTCGAGGATGCAGTGAGGATGCTTTGAGGATGCATCCTTCATCACTCTACTGCAACAATCACTCAGTCAATAACTTTATTTCGGCCATTGCGGCCATAAAAGTATCAGATGAAAACAATACGGTACAAACATAGTAAACAATCAATTTTTAAAAAAGCAGTCCGTAATAACATGAGAATTTTCCTTCTTGGGTTCCATAGGAGAAAAAGAGTCCACAAAAGTGCATGTGCATTGGGTATAATAAATTAGTAGCCATCATTCAAAAGCAGGAGCCTATCACTAGTAAGTCTTCCTAACCCCCAATTGACAGATCGGGACGTTCAAAGTGGCCGTGCCAAAACTGCAGAATGATCCAAAGATTGATTACAAAAGTAAAAATGTTGGTTCAACTCAAGCTATCTAATACAATATTAAAAACAGATTTAATAAGAACAATAAAAACAATTGTAATCAAGACCAGGAAGTGTAACAGCAAAAGTCCATGCCGTATGTGTCACGGCATGACCCGTCAATCAGTACAATTCCATGTTTGATACAATACTAAATTAATAAATAACTACTTATATAAAATCATTTAAGAAAGATTAAGATACGTCCGTTGCATGGTCAGTGTGTATCTTCTACTAATCCACATTTTACCTAGAGATGTTGCCACTGCACAGGCAATTAACATGCTGGAGTCAGATTTTAAGATACGCAGGGCATCGATGTAGCAGCTGGTACCTAGCTGTTTACAGAGAGGAGCTGTCCACCTAGATCTCAACTGGTGGTACCTAGGGCATGCAAAAAGTATGTGACTGATGGTCTCGGCTGCAAGAGAGCAGCCGGGGCAGATCACAGATGCAGAAGAGTGCTCTGACCAGGAGGCAACAAAGGTATTAGGAGGAAGGCAAACAATCCTAAACTGCATGAAAAGTTTCCTATCCTGGCATTTGCAATAGCCTCCAGATATTGCTCAAAAGCACCTTCCTGTTTGAACTCCATAAAATCAAGGGTCAAACGGCCCCCAATTGGATGGAAAATGAGTGCTTTTTAAGTTGGGCTTTGGTTGGAAAGGATTCTGGGGTGTCAGTATCCCAAATGCCTTCAAACCTTAGGGTGGACAGCAATGATTTTACCCTGGTAATCCATCCAGTTTTCTTGTGGTGATCTAACGCATAGACCTCATCCAGGGTAGCAGCATATGGACGCAACTCGGGGGTTGTCTTTAGACGTAGCTAAAAGAGCAAAGGGCGTAACTGAGCTTTTTGCGCAATTGTAAATCTACCCAGATCAAATCTCAGTGGTTACAGAGGGGTGCTCTGCGGGAGGGAACAAAGTGACCTCAAGAATTTATTTTCGGTCACTAAAAGAAACCCCCAACAATCATAAATAGGTACTTGACGCCAGTAGTAAAACAGCTAATTTCTACAGGCCTCATTTATGAAAAGTGCGTTCTCCTTGCAACACCATGGATGCTAGGTATTAACTCTACGGCGCTCCATGTTGCAAGGATTTACAGATATGTCCGTATATGTGACGTATCCGTAGGCACAGTAATGATGCATTGCTGGAGTGAGTCGAAAAAGTGATGATACTCCAGCAATGGGTCATTACACATAGGCAAGTCCCATGTTAAAGGTGCCCGTGTCAGTCTTACGTCTGCTGTGAGGCAGGCATAAGATTTTGACGCAGTGGCGTCCTAGAAGTGTCATAGTGAAATCTCATAAATTTCAATGTGTCATTTCTACGAGGCTTTTTTTGCATGGGAAGGCCCACCCAGCATACATTATACCTGACGCACGTATGATGTAGCACAGGGCTTTACAAAGTGATGTATCTGCTTAGATGCGTCGCTTTGTAAATATGGCACAGTGTGGTGCATTTTTTACACCGCTGCAGCGTCACAAAAACTGACGCAACGGCGGAGCAAAGGCCTCATAAATTAGCCCCTGAATGTGAACAATTACAATGCTGAGTCACCAGAATAGTGTGGCCCTAATATTATGTAGCAAAAATGTTTGCGTAGACAACATTTACAAAATATTTCTCAGTTGAAGCTAAAAATAAGAAATCAACACCCATGATGGGGCACAAAATGTATGTCAAATGATCCTTTTGTTATCAGTAATCTGACATGCAAGTTCCTGTTCAACTTAAACCACTACTGAATATTATTCTAATGGGAATGGGCAAAATAGCATATTACTGGGTCAATTTGCTAGGAATCCAAACACTCAAATTCATAAATGCATGTGTTTCTTTCACAGTTTCAGCACTTTTGAGATGGTGCTACTCATATGAGTACTTTACCCAACTGGCCTCTGGTCTGTAAGAACTATAAGCTATTCACTCACCAGTCCTGATTGAAAACTCCCTTTCGGCACACGGCACAGAGTCAAAGCACAAGTGAGACACGTCTTTACCGTGTTCATTAAATGAACCCGTCTTTATGCAACCCCCATGAAAAACTCACCGGGAAGCAGAACTTGAAGGCCTCGGACACTTGACGCTGCGCAGGGAATGGCGTATCTTTGGTGGATCTCTAGAAACCTCGGACACAGCTCTCTCGCAGGGTGGGCTCTGGGTCGGGACGATCCGCAATCCTCACCGCCTCGTATGGATGCCTGGTCGCAGTCCGTCTCCTTCGTTGGCCTGAGGGAGTTGGCGGGAAAACCCGCGACGTGTACACTTGAAGTCCGTCACGGCTGTGGAAGGGGGCAAAACTGGACCTTCATCTCCGGCGCGTGGGGAAGGAGATTTGTCCCTGTTCGGGCGCCATTAATGTCGTAAATAAAGTATTACGCACTCATAATTTCTTTATGTATCAATATGATCATGCATAAAGCAAGAGGCTGAGTCTGTGGTATCAGGTTCAAAAGGGCTTTATTCCAATAACTCGAGTTATAGGGAGAATAGTTCCATCACCACAAGGGATCAGGAAGGGTCTTCTGATCAGAATTCTCAATATATTCTCAAACTTTATTCGCAGAGTACAGTATATATACATTCAATAATATACGTAAGCAGGAGTGCTTCAGGCAGAGCAAGAGAGAATGAGATAAGAGCATGTGGGTGTGTAAGTAGGCGTGGAGGTGGGCGTCCATGTGGGCGTCCACTTGATGATCATAGGTGAATGTCATAGGTGGGTGGATGCCTAGAAGGGGTTGCGTGATCAGCTGGAACTTTACTGGAACTTTGCCTTACTTGTGCTCAACTCGAGCATGACGTGTAAGTGACGTGGAGAAGGGCTGCTGTGCAATCGGGGAGTCTGGAAGTGAGGCCTTCAGTGTCAGGACGACCAGCACATCTTGTATCATCTGATATCTAAAGTCTGGGGCAGGGACTGATTTGTGACATAGGTTGCCCATCACCAAGAGCCAATGTGGCATCTATTTCTTCATTCACTGCGTAGGCCTTACATGGGGGCTATGGGCTTTTCACTGACGTGAGTTTTGCAATCAAACGAAAAGAGACAGAAAGGCTAGGCTCTCTCCTTTGCAGACGGGTCGTGTTTATTCCTCCTTCTCCAGGCAGGAATGTGGTTCAGTAGGAGTAAGCAGATAACCGTGCTCAATACTGTCTCGGCACCTCGGACAGGGCCCCTTTGGCTGAGGCCCAAGTGTGCAAGGCCAAGGATACGCAGCTGCAGCTCTCAGAGCGTCTGAGGCCTGAAACCTCTTTTCGGCTCTGGCTGAGCCACAAACATGGGTTTTCATGAAAATGCAGGAAAACATGATGCAAAACGTGTAGGCCTCAGTGCAGATTTGTCGTTTCTCTCATGGGAGACTGGATGATGGCAGGCCACGTTATAGCATAAGCATCGTGATAGACAGGCCATGGAGGGGAAATGCATGGGTTACATGCATGTGTACATAAAGCGTTGGGGGGCACATAGGGGACACATAGGTCTCACAATTTTAATTCCTCATTCCCTCCTTGTCCCCTAGTGGACCCTTCATGTCACATCTATTCTCATGAGACAGTCAATCTGTTCTTGCAGCATTATTTTTCCACTTTCAATGCTCTGTAAATGGGGATGTGTAACAAATGCAGTAGCACACAGACCGCAAACGGCCGGGCCACACTGCAGACATAGACAACAACTGAATATCATGAGTAGTATTAATCCACAGACGGTCAACACTTTCCATCCCCATGCCGATATTATTCCCCAGAGCCAACTGGACCAAGTCCACGTGCCCGGGTCTTGATGTATGCTTTGGGCAATCTTGTGGAGCCTTGTTATTGCTTTGTATACAGACGGTGCGTTATTAGGGATGAAAACGCAACAGCTGGAGCCGATGACCCTACAAGCCCCGCCCCTATCCGCCAGGATGATGTCAAGAACAAGACGATTCTGAAGAACGACCATTCTCATAGCAGACTGTTCCTGGGTCAAGTTCCCCAGGGCTGATGCAGTCTCATTTGCAACTGTTTCTAGAATCCTTGTTAGCCTGCGGATAAGTTTACTATTCTGGACGGGACCTATGAAGAAAAAGAATCCTTTGTTGAAATCTGAATATTGCTCCCAAGCTGTCTCAGTCTGGTCAATGCCGGAGGTATCGAGCCCTCGTCTGTGTCTGATAAGTGCTAGTTGGAGATCTTGATGATAGTTCGATGGGGCCAAGAAAACGGGTGGTAAAAGAAATGATATGTAGCACGTCCCACCCCAGTCTAAGGGCAGTTGCACATAGGCTGTCTGGCCACAAATAAAGTAGGTGTGTCGTGATGCTCTGAAATAGGACTTTCCTTTGTCTTTAAACACTATTATAGTATTACACTCGCTGTGCCCCAAATGTACTGAGCCTTCTTTTCTGACACACAAGTTCCCTTTTACTGGCAGGACTGTAATTGAGGATGGACCTAAATTGTGTATGGGCTTGACATTCAACACTATAAAGTCGAGGGTCGCATTTCCTTGCAGATACTCTTCATTTTCTAGATCTGTACCTTTCCTTTGGGGAAGACCTTCTTCATCTGGGAAACATGCTTCATTCATGACTTTATTCAAGTTACCCCATACCCAGTCGCCCCTACACTCCTTGTCTTGACATTCTTTGGCATCACCGTTGATGGATGTCATTAAGGCAAACCATGCTCCGCAAGAACCATTATGGGAGAATGGAAAAGGGAAAAGAGGCAACACTCCCTTCACCTTCTGATACGGGGGAAGTCGGCCACAGACCCAGCAGTCTGTAGCATTGCTAGTCTGATGTGAATGGTGCAGCATCTGAATAAAGGTATTGTTGCGTAAGGCAAGTCGATATGATAGCTCATGGGATGGCAGATCACTAAATGTGTGCTTTATGGTATCATTAGTGGAGGAGTGTAAGAGTGAGGCAATAGGAGGAAAAATAGCATGTAGTATTAAGCTGATACATATTATCGTGATGCACAGAAGAAATAGAAAAATCAAAGTCACTAGACATCTACCACGTAATATTTTACAGTATTTGCTTTTCATCTTGCTCTTTTTATCATTATTATTGTCCGAGATCTTATGCAAGCCAGAATACATGTTCAACCGCTTCACCACCTAGTGGACTTAATTGATCAAACGGGTTCTGACTTTTTAGATCTAAGTTTAGCTTTGTACTCCTGCTGGGGAGTCTCCTCTAGTAAAGGGGGCTCAAAGTCTGAAAAGTTTGTGTCCTTTTTAAAAGAATCGTTATTCCCGAAGTAGCGTTTACAATGATGAAGATGAACCCATCCTTTCCGTCCTTCGACTTTAACGGCTGTCCTCGTGGTTAATAACACTAACTTCGGCGCCTTCCACCTCGGCTCAAGAGGGCTCGATCTATCAAAGTTCCTTATTAGGACATAATCCCCAGGAGCGATGGAGTGTTCCTTGACCTGGGTGTTGTCAGGGAAGGCGGCAGCAACCTGCGAACGACAAGAGAGTAGTGCAGACATCAAGGAAGCCAGGTAGTCTGTCAGCATGTTACTATCAACATCAGTAATCTTTTTAGGCATTGGAGTGCCCCACATATTCGGTGGTCTACCACAGACCACTTCATAGGGAGATAAGCCTGTTCTAGAATGGGCTACCATTCACATGTAAAAGAGGGCAACCGGCAGGGCTACCATCCAATCTACACCTTCGTCTGCGCAAATCTTTGCTAGTTTTATCTTTAAGGTCTGATTGTGTCTTTCTACAAGGCCTGCTGCCTCAGGATGTCGTACACAATGGAACTTCCAGGTATACCCTAACAGAAGGGACACCTGTTTCATGAGTTCAGAGGAGAAAGGCTGACCGTTGTCGGAATATACGACACGCGGTAATCCATTACGTGGGAAAAACTCTCGCACCAATTGTCTGGCGGTAGTTACAGCAGTATAATCAGGAACTGGATAAGCTTCTGTCCACCTTGTCAGTGAACATACTACTACCAGGACATATTTGTAACCTCTACACCTGTCCATTTGGATATAATCCATCTGGAGGACTTCAAAAGGGTGGTCAGGTGGATGGAATCCACCTTGTTCCATCGGAATGCCTTTACCTGGATTGAATTGGCAACAGATCATACATGTTCTGACCTTTTGTTTCGCAGGTGCTTGTTGAACCATATATTCTGTAAGCTGTCTAGCATTGCTTTCTCTCCTAAGTGTGCAGGACTATGTGCGGTATTTATGATCACTTGTACCATCGAATCAGGAAGAAACCATGTTGCTTTGCCCTTAGTCATCCAACCCTGATCAGTCAGTACCCCTCCTTGTTCCGACCATTTCTTTGATTCGTCTAGAGTAGCATGTGTCTGTATGTCTTGTACATCCTTGGAAGGATCCCTGACTGTCATGGCTTTGGACACTTATTGAACCTGTAACTTTGTCATGTCTAGTGGGGTCTGAGCTGTCTGTTTAGCAGTTCGGTCTGCCAGGTCATTGCCTTGAGAAATGGTATCTTTGGCTTTAGTATGTGCTTTGCATTTCAGGATAGCTATGGCTGTCGGTAAATGTATTGCTTCCAGAAGGGCTTGAATAAGGGGGCCATGCTGTATCTTGGCCCCGTGAGAAGTCAAGAAACCTCTTTCCCTCCATAGGACGCCGAAGTCATGAACTACCCCATATGCGTATTGTGAGTCAGTGTAAATATTTACTCTCAGGTGCTTAGCTCTTATGCACGCTTGAGTCAGAGCGATGAGCTCTGCTGCTTGTGCTGACAGTATGTCTATTCTTTTAGTCTCTATGATTTCAGTAGCAGTGGTCACTGCATATGCTGCCACTAATTCTCCCGCCCCCGTCCTCATGCATGAGCCGTCAACATAGAGTGTTAGGTCAGGGTCTGGGAGTGCAACATCTGTCAAGTCTTGCCTTGGTTTAGTCACGGTATATATCACTTCAACACAGTCATGTGGTGGAATGTTTTCTGTACTGGAGGGCAAAAGAGTAGCAGGATTCAGTATGTTGCATCGTCTGATCTCTATGTGTGGTTGAAATAACGTCAGCTCATAACCTGTCAGTCTCGCTACAGTCAGGTGTTGGGTTTTGTGTTCGGTTCAAGAGAACCTCCACTGCGTGCGGTACTTGTACTGTCAAGGGGTGGCCCAGCACTATCGAGTCACTTTGTCTTATGGCTAAGGCCGTTGCTGCAACAGATTTTAAGCACGCAGGCAAAGCCTGTGCTACCGGGTCCAATGTACTAGAAAAATAAGCACAGGGCTTGTGTTTTCCTGCATGATCTTGTGTTAGGACAGATAGTGCTGTTCCATCCCGTTCTGTCACAAAAAGCATAAAAGACTTGTTGTAATCAGGGATCGCTAAAACTGGCGCTTGACATAAAGCTCTTTTTAATTCTTCAAATGCCACAGTGTGTTCTCGTGTCCAAGGGAGGACTTTAGTAGAAGCTACCTCCTGTGTCGTCAACTGTATTAGGGGCTTGGCTATGTGAGCATACTGGGGAATCCACTGCCTGCAATATGAAGTGAGGCCAATGAATGCACGTACCTCCTTTTGTGTCTTGGGCTGTGAAAGGCCAGAAATCAATTGAATACGTTCTGGTGTCAGTCGCCTACCCTCCTTGGATAGCAAGTGCCCAAGGTACGCCACTTGCTGTTCACAGAATTGTAGCTTCGAAGGGGACACTTTGTGCCCCTTGTCAGCCAGGAAGTGTAAAACCGTGAGTAATGCTTTTTCACAGTCAGTTTCCGATCTTGCAGTGATGAGAATGTCATCTACATACTGTATCAGTGCTGTAGTGGTAGGCATATGAATACTGTCTAGTTGTCGTTTGAGTGCCTGACTGTAGATGCTAGGACTTTCCGTGAAGCCCTGTGGTGCTCTTGTGAATCTGAAGCTGCGGCCTTTTAAACTGAAACCGAAAAGATATTGGCTGTCTGGATGTATTGGGATACTGAAAAATGCGTTCTTCAGGTCGATAACTGTAAAGAACGTAGCCTTTGCATCAATAGCAGTCAATAATGAAGAAATGTCCGGGACCACAGGGTACTGTGGCACTACACATTTGTTTAATTCTCGCAGGTCCACAACTAATCTATAGACAGGTGTTGTATTGGGATCAGTTCGTTTAAGAATAGGAAGAACAGGTGAGTTGCATATGTTTGAATCCGTCTCTACCACCACCCCTTGTGCAATGAGTTCATCTATTATTCTCAGTAACCCTACTTCAGCCTCAGGTGGGATTTTGTATTGTCTAATCCGTGGCAGCACTACTCCTTCCTTGAGGGTGACCTGGTGTGGTGTAATGTTCATGAAACCTACGTCAGTCGGGCCTGGTGCCCATAGGTGCTGTGGTACATTTCGGAGCCTGATGTCAATATCTTTCATTACAAAATGTCCCTTGAAATCACGTAAATACAGTCGCACTCCTTCTGGCGAGCAACAGATAACTGCTCCCAGTTCCTTTAATGTCTTTATACCAAGTAAGTTTTCTGGACATGATTTAGTAAGCAGTAAGTCTGTTGTATGTATTAGTGGACCAACTCCTAAAGAGACTGGTTCTGAAACCTGATTAATAATAGGCTTTCCTGAAAAGCCCAGGGATATGTTCTTTGAGCCCGAGAGGGGTGCCCCTTGAACCTCGGAATGACTGATGGTAGTTCTACTCGCCCCAGTGTCAATCAAAAACTTTTTATCTTGTCCTAGTAAACGTGCATGTACATAGGGACCCTCTTGGTCCACAGGAACTGGAATAAGGGGCAAGTCGAATTCCCTCTCTGGGCTGTTTCATGAATATGCTTGGTATTCTGGATAGTTAGTTTGAGCGTGCTCATACATTTGTGTTGTGGCGTGGGCTGGTGCAGGTGCATGGACAGGCGGTGGCGGCGGTGGAAACGTATCTGATGTCTGATGTGTGTTATTTTCCTTGGGACGATAAGGACGTCGCTTTGTTTTACCTATAGCAATATTGTGTTTCAGGACTGCACATTCATTTACGAAGTGGCCTGGCTTCTTGCAATAATTACAGGTCCCACTAGTTTGTTTTGT
The DNA here is from genome assembly GCF_964204655.1 of Triturus cristatus. NCBI lineage: Eukaryota > Metazoa > Chordata > Amphibia > Caudata > Salamandridae > Triturus > Triturus cristatus. The sequence continues at coordinate 712,359 of NW_028188092.1, read as the reverse complement.
GCTATTCTTGTTCGTGTTTGTGTTTGCCGGTGTCGATTGGGCCACCAGCATCTTCATCTTTGTGTCTTTCATGCGTCTCTTTTCCTGGTCGTGTTCTTCTCTAATTCTGTTCTGGTGATATTGTAACATTTGTAACATTTGGGAAGGGCTGTTTGCTTG